>NW_024070211.1:97204220-97204994 GCF_014754425.2 Oryx dammah | reverse complement strand
AAAGTGGGCACCCTTGTCTTGTTCCTGACTTTAGGGGAAATGCTTTCAATTTTTCACCATTGAGGATAATGTTTGCTGTGGGTTTGTCATATATAGCTTTTATGATGTTGAGGTATGTTCCTTCTATTCCTGCTTTCTGAAGAGTCTTTATCATAAATGGATGTTGAATTTTGTCAAAGGCCTTCTCTGCATCTATTGAGATAATCATATGGCTTTTATGTTTCAATTTGTTAATGTGGTGAATGACATTGATTGATTTGCGGATATTGAAGAATCCTTGCATCCCTGGGATAAAGCCCACTTGGTCATGGTGTATGATCTTTTTAATGTGTTGTTGGATTCTGATTGCTAGGATTTTGTTGAGGATATTTGCATCTATGTTCATCAGTGATATTGGCCTGCAGTTTTCTTTTTTTGTGGCGTGTTTGTCAGGTTTTGGTATTAGGGTGATGGTGGCCTCATAGAATGAGTTTGGAAGTTTACCTTCCTCTGCAATTTTCTGGAAGAGTTTGAGTAGGTTAGGTGTTAGCTCTTCTCGAAATTTTTGGTAGAATTCAGCTGTGAAGCCGTCTGGACCTGGGCTTTTGTTTGCTGGAAGATTTCTGATTACAGTTTCAATTTCCGTGCTTGTGATGGGTCTGTTAAGATTTTCTATTTCTTCCTGGTTCAGTTTTGGAAAGTTGTACTTTTCTAAGAATTTGTCCATTTCTTCCACGTTGTCCATTTGATTGGCATATAATTGCTGATAGTAGTCTCTTTTGATCCTTTGTATTT